>NC_053168.1:52817236-52835785 GCF_016835505.1 Polypterus senegalus | reverse complement strand
TAGCTCTTACATTGCAATCTTCATAAAATGGTTCTGTCATCGGTCTAGAACCTATACCATTAAATTCCGTCTTATATTTTAGCCTATTTTTATTTTAAAGTTTAATGTGGTTTTTGTCAACAATACATAGAACTATAGTTAATCCATTTGCTCATTAAAGTTACCTAATGTATAGGAGTGTTGTGTAGTGCTGCTTGTTGATTTTTAATATGGTGTTTGTACTTCTTGTTTGAGCTTTCTCAGTTAGGCCATGCAGCAATAACATAGAACATATATGAAAATTCCAATACCATTTGCTCATTAAAGTTAATTAATGTGAAAAGGAAGGAAATCAATATCATGAATGTATTTTCAAGTATTATACTCAGGAGGACCAGGCTAAATTTGAAAGCCACCATGAAGCCACATGTGCCCTTTCACTTGTAGGAACCCTGAAAGGACAGGCAATTATGTAGAAAAGTGTCTTTTCAATTGTTTGTGGCCTCGCTGACCAGCCAAATAGCACCATGGTGATTAGACTGCTACTGGACGTGCAGCGTGCAGTCTGAGTCATGCCATGTGTGTGTTGGCGTTCTTTCCTTGTTATCATTGTTTGTTCTTCTACCTCAAGCCATTTGATTCTATCGTGAGGTGTTCGTCAGTTTTAAGCAGTGGTGGTTCTAGGCTCTTTCTGTATGTTCCCATGTCTTTCAACCCTTAATCCATACTAGGATGGAGGAGATAGGGATACTGAGCCAAACCCAACCAGCATTAAGCACAAGGCAGGAACAAATCCTGAACAGGTTTAAATCAGTATTGCTGTATTTGTTCAGATGCTAGCAATGTTAGAGTGTATAACAATGTTCTGATGCCAGTCATGACATAGCGGGCACCAGCATCCCATTGTTTGACTGATTTTTTGAGATGTGAAAGGTTAGTGAACTAAAGTGTTTCACTAGTCATAAGTAAAGGAGGGACAGATATAATATTTGGTAGGTAAGTTAATGTTTACATTAGAAAAGTCTGCACACATAAGAAAAAGTCTAGTATGGGCCCTAGCACAAACATTAATGCCAAGAACCCAAAGGGGTACAGAAGTTGACATTTGATAATTTTATTGGTTTACATTTCCTTTCTTTACAGTAAAATTGAGAGATTTTTGTTACTACACTCTTAAAAATAATGGCTTTGAAATGTCACTTTATGGTGTGTGTTCTCGTTGAACCATTGCTAGACAAAGAATTGTTTCATTCTGCGAAGCGTTCTTTGCATATAAAATGGGATTTTTGGGCTTTGAAAGGTTCCTAGTGTGTGGATGAAAACAGAAATCCTTAATGTACAGTTAGGGTACCTAGCTGGATACTAACAGATCAAGAAAAACTGAACTTAGCCTACGTTATTGTTTGCCGCAAGAGACCTTTTAAAATCAGGATTCCACTGGTATTTCATAAATGTTATCATCTGTTTATGGTAATTTATGGAGCCTGTCATGAATCTAAATAAATTGAAGGTTCTTTCTGGAAACTTCATGTTGATGGTCCCCCTATGGCAGAACCACTCTAGCACTTAAATATTTTTAAAAGTGTTAAGGGGGCTCCTTTTGTAGTCTCTTGGAGAGCTCAAGAGCGACCCCTACTTCCTGAAACCATATGAATAACCTGACCTTTCATATCCTTCACCCATTCAGTAGCATGGGCTACTTCATTAGAGCTCCTTTCCATTTTGGTGTGTGACAAAGATAATAATGATCGAGGATGAGCACTCGTGGTGGACGGTGAAGTATATGATTGAGATTCTATGTATTATTGTCGAGCGATCAACTGTATATTAAACTGTTTTAGGTTCACTTTGAATGTTTTCTCAGCTGCCATATCCTCAAACTCGACATCCCATCCAGCCAGTTCCTACCCGAGTCCGTCGGGAAGCAGACGCCAGATGAGGAAGCAGTTTCCCAGTGGTAAAGGTGGCCGCAGCGCATTGTGCCACTTCCTGCACCTGTGAGTGGTCGCTACAGCGTGTAACTAGAGATAGCTTCAGTCACTCAGGCAGGGCGCGGGCGCGAGCGAGCGAGCGAGCGACGAAACGCTCACACACTCTCTCTCTCTCTCACTCGGCGGCGCGCACAGTCTTACGGACACTCGCCGTGGAGTGCGCGCTTCTCTACTACACACGGTTTGGCGAGAAACGGAGGGGGAAGATGTCACAAGGATAAATACCATACAGTTTGCTCCGTCCAGAGATGCTTCCCAAGTGAGTGGCGATGGATGAAGCCGGGGAGAGCGCGGACATCTGCGCACCAGAAGTTGGCCACCTGGGCACCTGGCGATGGAGCAAAAACACCAGGGAGCAAGTCCAGCTGAAGCAGAGGCTCAAGGATTTACCTGCTCTGCTCAAACACGGGCTGACTTTAAGGAAGAGAAGCGTGGAGGCGGTAGGTTGCAATGCCGGGCTAACGTCTCTGAAATGTATGTTGTCCGTACGTGACTGTACAGCAGGGTCTTAATAAAAAGAAGTGCGCGACCGACCGGCAGTTCACAGGAGATCGAAGAACACGCGCGGACTGGCAGAGCCGCGCGCTTACCCCGCTGGGAGGGGGAGGGGTTCACTCAGCACAGCTTCTTGTCGGTCCTCCGGTTTTTTGGTAAATAAATAAAATGTCGATAAAATTTTATTTGGAAAAAGAACTACGGTGAAACGATTCCGATTCAGATAATGCTGATCACGGCCGCGATCTCGATAAAAGCGACGTGTCTCATTCGCTCCCGCAGAGGTGGCCGCGAATCTAAATCCTCAGGGAGACAGACAGGTAAAACGGACTGGCTCGTCCTTAACTGTCATTTACACCATTTAAACTTAAAAGACACAAAAGATCGAGTGTCATACGGCTCGCAGGATGGCAGATGAAACGAAATCCTCACGCCCACTTTATGACAGGACGCCGGTCAGTCAGCCAGTGTACATTTCGAGTCATTTCTGATCTCGTCTTTCATTTTTTCTTTCTTCTGTTAGATCAGCTGCGCTTGTGAAAAAATAAGTCACGTTTAATTGAGGATACAAGAAAACACGGGAAGTTGGATTGCTGCTTTAACCGGACATTGCCTGCTTCTTTCGATCAACTGTACAGTTTGTCCAGTGCGTGTTGTTTGCAAAATAAGAATTATTGTAGACTGCTGTTAGCGAAGTGGTAAACTATCACACAAGCAGGAAATTACCTTGAGGCATTTTTTTAAACAGAAAACAGAATCTGTAGTTCATGTACGAGAAAATTGATGCCCTTACGTTTTGCCTTTTTGGGACATTTCATAAGCTGTCTGCAAGAAGCTTGTCTATAGAAGTGTGTTTTAGTGCAGAGCGTTGTAAATTCGAATTGATAAAAATACACTGAAAAGCAATTGTACGTTGGATGTGGTTTTCTTGATCAGGGTTGTACCATTTTACAACTTGATCCATTGTATATAATTAAAGCTTTTCTCCCCCTCCATTCTCAGAGCCAGGACTGAACTTGCTGTAATGCATACAGTACAAAGTGTAATGAAAAAGGTTAGAATTCAAATGATTACTAGATCTACAGACACCTTCACACGCAAGTTTACTTGAATTTAAGACAATGTGACAATGCCAGCAGAAAAATAACATAAAATAGTTCATATGATGGATGTGCCCAGTTCAATAACGGTGCATTTTCTTTTAGGTGCAGAGAGAGAATTAAATGGGACTAATTGTTGAAGTTTTCATGGAATACGTGGGTTAAATCTGGATGAATACAGTTTGCAACTATATAAGAGTTCACAAGAATCAAGTGCTTTAAATGCAATGAAGGTGTTTGAAAACATACACGTTTAGCCATTTTCAAAGTCATGGACCTGAATATAAACGTTTAATAATGTATGATCCAGATTGAAACTATTAGCACAGGCCCCTGGAGGACTATGGTAGTGTCAAGAAGGGTTCTGTATTGGGGGAGTATTTGATAAATGATCATTTTTGCTAGACCTCCTACTGACAAGTGACAATGTCCCCCAGTGCCATATGTGATGTCAATGAAATTGGCTTAATCAATAGATGCTTATCGTTGGTCAAAATAGTCTTCCAGTGTCAGACAGGAGTTGTGGATGCTTGGCACAATCAGAGTGACTTACAGCATCCAGTATTGTGAGCACCTCCAGCATATTGATTTGACAACATTTTACTGTGAACTGAAGGTGATGGAAACCTAGCTAAAAACACCAGGGTCTCTTTTCATTGTTTCAGAATTCCTTACATCTGTTTCTAATAGGTGATTTCTGAGCCAGAACGTAAAAATAAAAGGAAAAAAGCTACTATGAGACACACCAAAATATTATTTTATTCCACCAGTGAAGGATCAGTGCATTGGTAGCAGTGCATTACAAATAGAATAATTTAGCAGTGAGCTTCTTGCAGATAAGGAGAAAAAATAGAACAGTGCGACATCTCATTACTTTCCCTTGCTGTGTGTTTATTTCCATTTTTAATACTTAGGTTGATTTAAACTTTGGTTTATATCTCAGCATCAGATACAGATTAGCAGCAACACGGTGTTCTTTTTATTCATTCTTGGTGACATGCTAGACATGACACTGTCCTTCTTCTTGGTATACCTTGATGAAAGGATTAACCCAGGCACCTAAAAAGGACATTTCTAATTAATTGTAGAAAAATTTCTTTCATCTTGTGTGACTTGTGTCAAACGTCCAACCTTTCTTCCTCACTTTAAGTTACTATTCCATGAAAAAAGGTGAGACATTGTAAATAGAAAGGGACAAGACCATTATAGGTTTATAGGGTCTTTTATTTCTCGTGTACAGAGGACAGTGACATTTTCATGCATGTGCTAATTAACATGCAGCATATTGCTACATTAGGTGCCATGATTTGTAAATATGCCTACCTTTCCTCAAAACTACTGGCTTTCTTTCCTTAAAAATCTCAAAATATATTTGTGATCGAAATGTTAGCTAGTATGGATTTTCAAAATGTACTATCACAGACAGATCAATTTCAGATAGATATCAGCAAATTTAACAGCAGCGAAAGGAGTGTTGAAAACTATTTTTAGATGTCATGTCCACTGATTGTTACATCCAGGACCCAAATGAAACTGACTAAAAGGAGTAGGCAAAACAGTTCAGTGTCACTATAAGAGCTACGGGCCTGTTCTAGTATTCTAACTGCTATTATGATGCTAGTGAAACCAACTGACTGATGGTCTTAAAAGAAATGCTATAGAAGGCTAGACATAAACAACAGTAAAGTCTCTTTATTTACAGACGTAAGAACCCACAGTTGATTGTGAATTCTACAGAAGTCAGAGCCTTGGGCCTTAGAGGATAAGCAATAGATGGGCTTACTGGGACCAAGCTTGAATTACAATAATCATGTCATAAGCTTTCAGTTTAGACCAAGATCAAGGTTCTTGCCTCTAGTTTGCAGTAACTTTCATGACAGGCCAACAGACATTAGCATGTTATTTATATATGCTTTACTGTATTGCCCAAAATGTTCAGGGCAAACTGAGAAACAAAAATCTCATTATTGTCATATTACAGGAAATGCTTTCCTCTCATTAATCAATCATTATTATTTAAAATTATTTGAAATATGTATTTTGAAAAGTAAAGTTTTATTATATGTTCTTTGAAAATTTTAATGAGGTGGATTGCAGTAGGGTGGCACGTGGCAGTGGGTAGCACTGTTGCCTCGCAGTTAGAGACCTGTCTCGCTTCCTGGGCCCCTCTCTGTGTGGAGTTTGCATGTTTTCTTCTGGTGCTCCGATTTCCTCCGCAGTCCAAAGATGTGCAGGTTAGGGGCATCGTGTGCGTGTTCCCGCGGTGGCTGGCGCCTGCCCGAGTTTGTTCCTGCCTTTGCCTGTGCTGGCTGGCTAGGATTTAGCTGGTTGGGTAGTGATGGATGGATGGATTGCAGTACATGCATCAGTTGCTCACAGGATATTTGTATTTTGTTCTCAAAATTAAAGTATTTATTGCATAGGGGATTATGATTGAATATTTAACACACTGTAATCTTTAAGGTATCTTTAAAAGATCTTGCAAATTATAATTCATACCGACTAAGATGTCATATTTGATTATATTCCAGCTATTCCTTATTTCTCTGTTATGTGGATCAGGGAGAGGTGGCCGCTTGGCCCAGTTTTTCAGGATGTAATGATAATGATGATAATCCACACTAAAAATTACTCTGAAGTAGGAGTGTCCTGTTTGGTCTTTAGAACTGCAATGGTTACATGTTTTTGTTTAACCAGTTTCTAATTAGAAGCAACTTTGTTGCATTTAATGGAGAAGACCTTTAATTAGACACTCGGTTCCTTGTTCCTGTTATCACCTTGCAATGATAGAAATTCCGCCAATGTAGATTTATTTTTCTGGAGGCCTAGGAATTACAGCCTCTGAATACCTAAATGTTTCTTTCTGATTTTTTCCAAATTTTTGATCAAGATCCTATCTGATGATGAAAACATGACTGTGAACTGATTTAGCTTTAAATTTTCTGTCAATTACCTGTATGTGTCTCATTTTTGATTATCTGAAAGGTAGGGAAAACAACTTTAAATGCTTAACAGGGGAGTGCCATATATTTGGAAACCAAGTAGACTCAAATACACCAAAAGCTATGATTTCAATTTTGAATTTTATAGTGCAATGCAATTCAAAATAATAACTCGTTTCTGAGCTGACAGATAAGGTTGGGAGGGATAAAGTAGGGTTCAGTAGGAAGTTCAGTTAACAACAAGGGACTGGTACCTAATGAAGGAATTGGCAATAATGAACTCCAAAACCAGGACTGTGGAGTCGGTAGATAACCTCTCGACCGACTCTTAGTTTCCGTACTTCTGACTACATCAGCCTCCCGACTGACTCTCTGTATTTAACATGCTAATGTATTTTCCATGTTGATTGAATGAAGGCAACTATACACGCCATTTACCCACAAAACTACTGGCTAGGAAGCTGGCTCTCTACTGTATTGGCCAGTTTAAACAAAAGACAAGAACCCCTGAACACACATCAGGCCATAGCACACACCTCTCTGCATTCATTACACTTGTTTACACTCAAATGAAGTAGTTAAACGCATTATATGTGAAATAAATGAAAACACTTTTGTAATGTAAATAATCCAGATTACAATATGTGAATGTCAGGTTGTCTGATAGCTCAGCTGAACTTCACACTAGTAGTAACGCGAACTGTGCACTGGGCTTTATTCTTACATCAGAGAAGTACATAATTATGACTATTGTTTGTTAAAATGGGACATTTGAACTTGCTGTATTTGTTTTTTATTACAATCCAAATTTATTAGGAGTCGAAGTCTGTACATTTTTGCCGAGTCCGACCCCGACTCCAGGTACCCAAAATTGTCTCCGGAGTCCGACTCTCACCGACATCACTCCACAGCCCTGCCTAAAACTTGAGTGGTCATCTGGTTCCAAGATTGGATACCACCTGGCCTGTTGCGTTCCCAAAAGAGTCATAATGCTTGAGCACTTTTTATTTTGATCTTTAGATATTTTCTGAATTAATGACTGATTCAAAACCCTTCTTAACTAAAGTTGTACATTAGCTTAAATTAACAACTAATCTCACCTAGCTGTTATTTACAAAGTGTCTTTATTTGACTTATTCTGCAGGCCAGAGCACAAAAGACAGAGGCCACTCATTAAGATGCCTAGAAATTGCACTAAAAGCCACAGTATGATAACAATTTATTCTATTTTAAAATAGGACATAAGAAGTACTTATAAAGTGTCCTACACCTACTCCCTGCTTTGAGAACAAATGCCCATGACTTCATGACACCCTGAGCGCAAATTGGCAACCCATGATGACATTTTGCACTTTTTGATAGTAACACTAAAGCTACACCCCAATAATAATAATAGTAATTATAGTAGTAATAATAGGAATATTCAAAGTAGTGATAGGATTAGATGAAGGAAAATATAATGGTGGATACTGTGCTAAGCTGCACATACTGTCATTGTTGCCAATCTGCTATAACATCAAAAATAATTCTGTAATGAGCCAAGATGGAAAGACTGAGGCACACACATGAATGAGAGTAAAACCAGAAACAGGGCACCCTTTTTAATTACGTGAATGCTCCAGGGATTATTCCTGCCTCTCCCTGTGCTTGTGGGATAGGCTCCAGCTTCCCTGGCTGTGTACAAGATAAAGCTGGTTAAGAAAAGTGATGAATGGGTCATCCACAGGTATTTTCGAAGAATCACCTTCTTGCCATTATGGCCAAGGGTGATGCAATGGTTACTGATATTCAGCCTATAAGTCACGCCACCTCCGCTGTTTCTGCTTATAAAGTGTAAAGCAAATGTTTTATTTTCAGGTCACTCTAACTACTACAATCATACAGTTTGTATCCAGTGCTACCTGTGTGTATACTGCTTAGCATTAACACATGCATGCTCATCCACACTTGGGGCAATGGTCTTTATGTGCACAGTGATTTTGCATGAATGCAGCTTGCCTTAATGCTACTTCACGGAGTGGGGGTAATGAATCTGCATATTAGCTCATGCAGTGTAAGGGCGTCAGTTGAGTGCAAAGTTTGAGGAATGGTTTTGTGACATACCCTATCATTGCTATTGTAAGGCTGCATTATACATGTAATGTTACCTTTAACTTTGTCTGAAAGCTTATGGCTTCTCTGCATAAATGGGTGGTTTATTACAAATATTATTCCATCTCTGTCAAGTCTACGCTTATCTCTTTATGAGTTCGTTGTTGTCCAGGCATTCCAAAACATTTCTCTTCCTAGGACATGTGTGCCAATCTCTGTCTAAACGTTATCTCTGGCAGGTCCTAGTAAGGTAGTATATAGCTCTGAGCTATGCTAAACTCTGATGAAAATAGAGTAATTTCTTAAATTATGACAATTAACATACACTTTTACTCATACTGAGTTTTGAGTCACTTAAGACCATGTTTCTACCTGGACACCTGATAAATATGGACCATGGTCAGTATAGTGCTCTCCATAAACCTCACACTCAAATCTTTAAATGATACACTAGTCCACAATTTGCATCCGTGTCGCTTTATCCTAAAAGTTGTAGCACTTTCCTCCTAACCCTGCAAACTTGAGGTTTGAGTCCATCTGATGTTGTGTGAGACTTATTACAAAAGCATGAATATTGAGTTAGTATTACAGTACTTGTTAATATATTGACAGATTCATTTTCAGTAATGTCAAACTCTTAATTCAGTCTTGTTTAGCAGATCTAAATAATTGGCTCCATATATTATGTTGTAGTGTAGCCAAATTATGATTTAACCAATCAATGTTGTGTGTGGCGCACGTAGCGGTGGTAGCTGTTGCCTCGCAGTTAGGAGACCCGGTTCGCCTCCGGTTCCTCCCTGCGTGGAGTTTGCATGTTCTCCCGTGTTCGCGCGGGTTTCCTCCTGCACAATCTGAAGACATGCAGGTTAGTGGATTGGCGATTCTAAATTGGCCCTAGTGTGTGCTTGGTGTGGGTGTGTTTGTGTGTGTCCTGTGGTGGGTTGGCACCCTGCCCAGGATTGGTTCCTGCCTTGTGCCCTGTGTTGGCTGATTGGCCTAGCAGACCCCGTGGACCCTGTATTCGGGTTCAGCTGGTTAGAAAATGGATGGATGGATGATGTTGTGTGTGTAAAGACCCCCAGCGCTTGAATCCTATCTCTACCCGTCCTTAAAGGGTTCTCAGCAGTTAATGTGTGCAGATAAGTAGCCATAAAGAATCTTTACAGACATTGTGCCAACATTATGGTTTCATCTGGGCAAAGGATGGTGTGTTTTCTGGTGTGTGGCTGTTGGGTGACAAGTGAATATCCTTTCCCTGCATGCTTCCTAACTTCTTCTTCTTCTTCGACTGCTCCTGTTAGGGTTTGCCACAATGGATCATCCTTTCATATCGTCCTGTCCTCAACATCTTGCTCTGTTACACCATCACCTGCATGTCTTCTCTCAGCACATCCAAAAATCTTCTCTTAGGCCTTCCTCTTTTCCTTTGCTTGGCAACTCTATCTTTAACATCCTTCCCAATATACTCAGCATCTCCTCTGCACATGTCCAAACCAATGCTTCCTAACTCCAGTGCTGAATTCTCAAATCGTGGCTTAAAGGATGTATAAAAGCACACAACCTAAGATTCACCATGTGTAGAACATACTGTAAGAACTTGAAAGATGTACTTTTCAAAGCCTAAACAAATCAACAAAGAGACTTGATTTTCATCTGAACGCTGCGTTAATATTGAAATGCAAGCTGGTGTATGCCTTACTTATGATTAAATGGAAGATGATGATGATGAAAGAAGAAGGAAGAACACCTTATAGTTGAGTTACTAGGGAAGAGGAGTCAAGTATTACTTCAGGAGGGTTTGATGCACAAATAAACATTTTCACAAATGTTTTCACTTGATGTGTTTATGAAATATCCCTTATAGTATTTGTTACTTGAGCTGTCAGCTGTGTTTAATTGTCACATCAATAAAACACCACACACTGGTTTTCTGGGTTATTGTTATTCCTTGAATTTTGGTGAATAGAGAAAATATCTTTGACATTCCATGTAGCAGTCGTCTGTTTTCAACTGGTGACGTTTCCATGCTGACGTAGGAAAGGAGTCAACAAAGAAGCACCTTAAACTGCATCCTAAATTTCAGATAATGAAAGCCTTCAGGAAATAAACCCAAAAGTAGCAGATACCTTACTTATGTCCTTCATTAGTTTGCCTCATTAGTCATTAAGAGGCATCTGTGTGAGAAGCCTACCCTCGGAACAGGTTGTGTATCATTTGGAATGCACTAGTCTGCCTTGTGCCCTCCGGGGGCTGGCGCCTGCCCAGGGTTTGTTTCCTGCCTCACGCACTGTGTTGGCTGGGATTGCCCCCGCTGGCCCCCGAGACCCTGTAGTTAGGATATAGCGGTAGGATAATGGATGGATGGATGGATAGTCTGCCTTGTCTCTGTTGCTTCCTCCATGATCATGACAGGGTAATATATGGTTGAAAGTGATAGATAATTTCTTTTGTGTTTCTCATTTAAAACTGGGGTATCTTCGTGTCCATTACTTTTTTTCTAGCTAATATGAGTGAGTGAGTGAGTGTAAGAATGACCCATGCAATTAGCTTATGTACCACTCAAGGCTACTTTCTGCTTTATACAAGGTATTGTTAGTCTAGGCTCCATCTCCCTGTTGCCCTAATTTTGATTATCCAGGTTGAGAGAATGGATGGATTTGGATTTTTCTTTTTTACAAACACCAGATTTCTTTCTTTATGTGTTTGTTTGCCAAATTAAATACATACATTGAATTGTCTTTTGTAGTTTGTAACATTTCTTGTTTTCTTATTTTCAGTTAAAACGCTTTGAGAGCCAAAGGTATTCGTGTATAATTTGTGTTTAAGTTTAAGATGTAGTTGTGATCAGATAATGCTTATAACACTCTTCATAATTTTCAGCTTTGGTAATTTCCATAACTAGAAAGATTAGACTTTATCAAAACCTACCAAAAGGACTATATTTACAGGGCTTGTCAATTAAACATATTTGTAGGTAATTGAAGCATAAAGAAATCCAATTAAACTGCAACATACAGACTGTCCTTAATAGCACAAGCATTTTGGGATAAGCACGCGTTACTGATGAAACTGTGTGCCCCTCCTATTAAAAAAACATAAGAGCTGTTGTGTTCTCTCTTTTATGCATAATTTAAAGGGAAGTATTTGAAATTCACATTAGTAGAAATATTTGCCATGTGTTCCATTCCAAGTTTCTACTAAACTGCTTATGTCTCCATTAGCCAAGACAATACAGTAATTGCAACATGATTTATTAATAGTTAAAATGTAGGGCAAAAGGAAAAATAAAACCAATTTGATAAGGTGTCAGTTTGGGGACTTAATAAATCCTGTGGAAACCCCTAACAGGAGCAAGCCGAAAGAAGAAGAAGAATAATGGTTGGTTTATCATTAGTTATACCTGGCCTTTAAACAGATAGTTTGATTTTGCAAAGAGCCAATCCATATGGTGCAGCTTAATATTTATAGCATGGCAACATGATTAAGACGCTTAGTTATTATTCCACCAAAATGAGTTAGCAAACATTTACCATGATATGATTTTTGTTTCTAACTTCAACATCTCAGAAGGCGTTTTGTTTTTTTATTTTTATGTGCTTCTGTCTCTGTTGTTTAGGATGGGTGCTGATAAAACACCCAGTGAGTGGATTCCCTGGGCAAAAATTCATTAATAATTGGAGATGCTGAGACTAATTCAAGCTACAAAAAGACCTCAGATTACTTTAGATAACAGCTGCTTACAACATTAGTGCTTGTAGGTATCTCTGCACAGAGAACATGTCAGCCCTTGAAGCAGGTGAGCTATGACAACAGAAGACCACATTGGGTTTCTTCTTCAGTTAAGAAGATGATTCCCAAAGATGAACTTTTGAAGCTTGGAAGAAATTTCGGGTCTGAAAAGTTCTGAATTTAGAGTAAACGCATAAATGTATGGGTCATTACTCCCTTACGCAATGGTATGGGCTGGGCATGGTATTGTATGAGTGTGGGTTATTTTTCTTGACACATATTACGGCCTTAATTTAATTGAATGTTATACTAATGCAATGTACCTCAACATTGTTACAGACCATGTGGTTCCGTTTATGCCGACAGTTTACTCTTTTTCATATGGATCTTTCCAGCAGGACAACAGGCATATCACAAAGATTGTATGCTTAGCTGGTTTCATGAACATGATAGTTATTTAAGTATACCCATTGGCCTGCACATTCCTAGATTTGAATCCAGTAGAGATCATTCTTCAGTATGAATGTGTGGCCAAAACATCTACAGGAACCTTGGACAAAATCTTAGAGTATTTAAATATATTGTTTATTAGATGCCTTGAATAATCCAATCTGTTCTGGAAGAAAAAAAGGGACCTGCCAAATGTTAGTTTGGTGTACCTATAAAGTGGCCACTGAGTGCATATCCTTCAAGCTCTAAGGGAAAGATAAATGTGATAATCTTTGTAGAACAGTTATTATGATTGCATAGCCTCAAAATAATCACTTTTGTAAATGTGTGAGGAAGCCTTTGGGTTAGGGCTGATTGTAGAGAAGTTTATTATGTGTGTGGTGAGTTTTTCCTCTTAAACCAGCCTCAACTATAGCTGTAAACATAGTTTAGCTGAGCTGCATGACATTTGAGAACATCTGCTGCCTAGTTATTTTAGATTAATGGGATATAATTTAAAACACTTCATATAACCTTATTTGATTTGTTTGAGCTGTGATGTGATATGGAGTGTTGTGCTTACCATTCAGGTCTGTTAGTAGCAACTATGCAAAATGAAGAACATCTATATAGTTTTCATTTGTCTTAATTTCTTGCTGAAATAAATACTAGGGTGTTAATCGTGTTAGCCATTATGAATGTAGAGAGAGCTGGTAATGACACCTTTATTGGTTAACAAAACGATTACAGTATGCAGTTGTAAGTTGCCTCGAAAACTTGTATTGTAATCTTTTAGATATCCAATAAAAGGTGTCATTTTGCTTGGCTTTTGCTGAAATAACAACATTCATTAACAGGCCCCACAAATCTGTGAATTACGTGAGATTTTATTAAAGTTGTAGCTCTACCTACAAGCTACTGAAATGACATCAAACCGTCTCATGTGGAAAACAAAGATACACTCTTTTCCTTGGGTTTGTTTGTATGAACTCCTAATAGTTCCACGTATATAGTTTTTCTTAAGACACAATAAAATCCTGGATTTGGAGTTTGAAAAAGATGCTGCTACATACAGTATGTAAAACATATTTTAGAATACAGTATATGCATTCTCAGAAAAATCTTGTAATTAGAATTGCATAATTCATGAAAGTCTACATGTTCATATGATGTACAATCACGTACTTTAATTGTTTCAGACTACAGTGAATTTAAATGAAACCTTTATTGTGTCTAAACTGTCAAAAACAATTATTTGGACTGAAAAGCTTCATCAAGTCTTACACAAAATGGCTGTTCGAGCATCTACAGTAACATCAAGCTGAGTTCCGTTGGCAAAACATATTGAAGTCTTAATTTTTATTTCATCAGTCTAATATGTTATACAGCCATTGTAAAATCTCATTAGTTGTTCAATTAAAATTGCAGACTATTTAGAGCGTCCCTGCACTCACAGATTGTACTCTGTTAATGACACTGTGGGAAATGTGCTCATTTAGTGGCTTCTGGGTTGTTTATGAGGTGGTTGTTTTATGTTAGTGGCATTAAGTTAAAATTTTAACTGAATATTTGCTTCTTGTCTGTTCTACTTGTGTGCTTTAACTTCTGCTTTTGTTAACTTTTTAGCCCAAAGCCTTTATTGCTCATAATGCTTTATCCAATGGGAAAACCTATTACTCTGATGACATTTTCTTCATGTCTGTGCATGCTTGTCAGTTTGAGTGGGGTAAACAAAAGTATTTACATCAAACAACCAGGCAAATTGTGCATTTGAATATATGCGAGGAAAAAAAGGCAGCACAAACCATTAAAATGTATTAGTCACACATGTGCTGACACAGGAGAGCGTCAGCAGGTGTACAGTGCTCAGTGACCCATATGAGTGAAAGCTGAAACAAAGGAGACTGGGTGGGTTTTGCCTGAGACTCTAGTAGATGTCACGTGTTGTGTTGCTGATGGATGGGAAATGCCCAGCTAAGTGCCTCGGTTGTTTTAATGGTCACAGTGATATAAGAAGAGTCCCTGTTTGGTTTTCTTTTTGTTTAGGACTTCTTTCTCTGAAGGGCACACCTGCAGTTTGTTTCTGGTATGACTTAGTTCTTTGGTGTGCTGTTTTTCTGTTTTGATAGTTTACAGGGATATTCTAGGAGTTCAGACACTCTATTTGTAGTTTAAAAAATGATACATGAAAATTGTGTCTTAGCTTGTATTTTTATTGGAAATCATTTTAGTTCAGGAGAAAAATGCAGTAGGTCAAGGATGTTGTTTAAAAGGGGAGTTCAAGAAACAGCTTCTATGCAGGCTGTGAAGCAGAAAGGAGGGATTACAAAGGATATATGGAGAGAGCTTTGCCTGGTAGAAATAGCTCTGCTGATTGATCGGGGATTGAAATTATTGAACCTGTTTGATTGTACGATGAACCAACTGAACTCAGTCTTATAAAAACATTTGCTGCTTCATGAATGCAAAGCTGGATCAATGGCATAAAGTTCTTTCATGTATAAAGGATTTATTTGTTAAAAGAAAGGGAAGTAAACATATAATAAATACATATTCTTGTTCTGGAGACAATTCGAGGTTCTTTTCAAGGTAGCCCAAAGTCACTGGTCTCTTTATACCTTTGAGATTAATCTATCTACCATCTTTCTATTATAAAAAACTGCAGGGAGACCAGGGGACAGACTTGATCATCTCGGAAGACAATTTGACGTCCCGGGAGAGACACTTTATGTCACCGAGACAAGGCAGTGAGACGGAAGGACAGCTGCTGTACAGGCTTTTAAATGATCAAGTACAGCGTGACAAGCAGAACACGCACTCGGCAGCAGCAGCTGGCTCCTCGATCTCCTTAGCTTGTGTTCAGCTCCTCCACAACGCAAGGCAGAATGCAAGTAGCAAAAGGACAGCTGCTGTACAGGCTTTTTAAATGATTGTTGCAAGAGAACACAGCAGCTCGGCAGCAGCAGAGGAAAGACAGCAGCTGATCCGACTGCATCTCCTTAGTGTGCGCTTCAGCCCCACCCTTCACAATGCAAAGTGGCGTTACATCCGAAAGAGATTTAACCATGCCAGGGCAGGAAATAAAGGACAAAATTAGTTTTAAAAAGTTTTAAAGTAAAAAGTGAAAATAATGCATATGTAACAATTCACATGAAAATAACAACCTCTTTAAATTGTATATCCGGTAAACCAAACTCAGGGGTGGGGTGAAGCCCTCCTAGTATAATAAAATGCCTGTGTGTATTTTTTGGTATCTCCAAGCAATCTGTGTGTCATTTTAACTTTGGTCTGATTGGTCAGTTTGGCTTTGGTAACTTAGTAGTAGGATGGGGAATGGTACATTAGGAATGTGATATTCAACTCCTGATTGTGAAAATTTTTTATTTTTATCGCAAAAGTTGAAATGTAGCATTTCAATGACAACAGTAAATAACATACAGAGTGACCTATGCTAAATATAACGAGACACAAAATGAGTCACCTTCAAAGATCGAGGATTCCCAAGAATACAAGGACGTTTTGCGCAGGTAGAGGACCATTCTGGTAGTCAAGAGCAGACAGGAGGAAGCAACTTGAAATGACAGAGTCTGAGAAGCCAGCTCTACCAGATAGTGAATGTTAATGGAAATGCTGAAAGAGAAGTTGACAAGGATACCTAGGAAAGGTGTAGCAGGAACATTGAAGGTGCATGTAAGGCAAATTTATTTCATTACCTGTCTTCAACAGGTAAAGTAGCTAGTTTATATATAAAGGACCAGCATACCAGATTAGTTCCTGGGCTGTGTAATCCTACAGTCCAGAGCAGGAGTACATTAGTCTCTACATGTTTAGGATGTTGTCTGGCCTCCCAAGAGGTCTCTGATGTTCCAGTACTTTACAGTGCCCCTAGGTCAGAACAATGTAAAAGAACTGCTGCCTAATAGCATTAGTCAACTGATGCTACAGTACATTCAGGAGATCACACTTCCTATACTACCATCTGAGTGTCAGTACACCCATCGAGTCCATAACATTAATTTTCCTTTTATGGCTCTAATTTCTCTCATGTATCTGATAGAGCCTTTTTACTCCTAACTGGAATCTGGAACCCCAGGGTTCTTGTCATAGTCTCCATGTTGGTGATTTTAAGTAGTAATGCAGTACAGTTTTTGTTACTCTTCTGTATAGTTCATTTCTAAGTGACTTTAATAAATTAAGATTTTATAGGAAACACAGACATAAATGAAGAGTTACTTTGCTGGTGTCACATTAGATGACTTCCACTCAGAGGAATGTGACATTTGTCTGCATTTGCACAAAATTATAAAGTATCACCATCTTGATCCTTATCCTGACTTCAAATAAATGCTTTCCAGGTACAAGTCTAGCTTCAGTCGCCATTCCGCATGGTGAAGTAAAACATAAGACATCAGACAAAGTTGCCTTTCGTTTGCAAGGTCCAAACACATGATGGACCTTTCCTTACAGCTACATTGCATGTATTGTTCTTCGAGTGAGTGCTCATTGGTTGTCAGCTCATGCATATGCAGAGCTCAGCCCTACCTACTTAAGACAAAAGACGATTCACAGACTAGTTGGACTGAGTCATTAGGATGTTAAAATGTATGACTTCTGTGTCACTGGAGTGCACTACAACTGCCCAACTCGTGACGGATTATGTAAATGTAGTCTGTGAGAACAATCACTGGAAAAATCATATACAGATAGTTGACAGCTCTTTAGGTGTATTAAACTGAAAAGATTCTATAGGTGTTTCATTGTCAGCATTTAGTTGAATGGTTACATACTGTAAATTAAAAGAATCTTGTATAGCATATAACATTGAAGACACTGCATTAAAATCTCTTTAGTTTACATGTTTTCATATTTTAAAGAACAGACAAAATTAGGTGACACAGACCTTTGTAAGTGCTTTTTTTCATTGCCTATTTTTTTGTACCCTTAAGTATATTTTATGGCACGCACAAAAGAATTCCTCAGATGCTTAAAGTCAGTGGTTTTTGCAATTTAAATTATAAAAGAAAGTTTGTTGGTGAATTGCTGCAGTCAATGTGGGCTTGATACCACCATCTTAGCCTTTTGAGATCTTACTCTATGTATCTTTGTCATTTCATTTTAATTTGTCAATAATTAGTGTTAATTGCCAAACAAGAATCAATTTTAGTCACTCTGTTGGTGGCACACTCACCAAAGGGAAAAATAATATATTATTAATAAATGGTTAATAGTAATAAAACCTTAAGATGATTATGCCACCAGTGCTATGTGACTTTAGAATATTACTTTTTCAATGACAGTCTATTGTAACACAAAGGTGAGTGAAGCATTAAAATGAACAAACTGGAATATTCCCAACAATGAATCTTAGTTACTGGAACCGCTTCACAATATTTTCATCTTGTAGTCATGACTGTTTATTTACTAGTACAAACAGAATTTCATGCTGATGTGTACAGATGTGCAGTGGCAGATAGGTTTTAATACCAAAGTCAAACAATTTTATTAAGCATTTCAAAATTGTAATATTAGGCAATTTTTTGTAATCACCATAGTTAAATGTATATACTCTCATTTTATAAACCCTTTTTCCATTACATGATCAATGCTGAGTTTATTTTAATTTATCAAAGATTACGTTTAGTACTAATAGACATTTGTTCTACCATATTATTTCTCGAAGGCTTTACGTATGTTATTCAAAACAGTCGGACTTAGAAACATGGCCTTTTCGTAAGTTTGCTGATTTGTTTTGCTTTTCTCTTGAGACGGAATTAGTGTATTTTTTTTGCGGGG